>NW_026732872.1:15000-35000 GCF_028476545.2 Physella acuta | reverse complement strand
GGTACCAGTCCCAAGGACCAAGAGTACCAGTTCCTGGTGCCAGCATATGAAAACTTTACCTTGACCTTCGTCACAGACGATATTATTAATCAGCTCGGATTTCAGGTGATTTGTTCCCACATACTTGATTACATAATTTCAGATAAGTGAAATGACTTGAACCCGGAATCGAACTCGAGACTTTCGGGTCTAGTACTCTACTACTAGGCCACGCCGTCCCATCGATATGGAAAATAAAAATTTAATTAAACTCTATTTACAAAGGTAACACCACTAGGCACTGAGGCCTTTTCTTTACAGATTTCTCGTTATAAAAAAACCCTGTATTTTTTTTATTAAATACATTTTCTAAATGATGCAGTTTGTTTAGTGCGTCTTGTGGCCAGATGGTGCCGGATGCTATCGTATGGTACCAATACCGTAGCAACTATCTGACTTGCTGGACACAATATTAGTCATATGACAAGAGACATCACTCTAAGAAACAGAAACCTTAAAAACAACTCCGATGTTTTGGCCATTTTTTAAATGAAATCTTAATTTTTTTTACATTTCTGTTAGTCTCGTATTCCTTATTCTAGCCATGACTCTAAAACCACAGTAGTATGTTGAACCTCGGCACAAAGGTGTGTCATCCCAACAGCTTTAATTGTTGTGTGACTCTTGTAATCGTTTTCCTCCAGCTGTCCCTGCAAGCCAGGATGTACACTGGCGGGATTGTGAGCACTCCCACGGGCGAGGTGAATGACTGGTCAAGCAAAGATTTCGCCAATGTGACCCTGGGGTCTGTCTTCACAGACGGGTGCGTGACCACACCCAACCCATCGTTACAGGGCGCAACCACCAGCCCTTCGTACCCCGACACCAACAGCCCTTCGTACCCCGACACCAACAGCCCGTGGTACCCCGACACCAAAAGCCCTTCGTACCCCGACACCAACAGCCCTTCGTACCCCGACACCAACAGCCCTTCGTACCCCGACACCAACAGCCCTTCGTACCCCGACACCAACAGCCCTTCGTACCCCGACACCAACAGCCCTTCGTACCCCGACACCACCAGCCCTTCGTACCCCGACACCAACAGCCCGTGGTACCCCGACACCAACAGCCCTTCGTACCCCGACACCAACAGCCCTTCGTACCCCGACATCAACAGCCCTTCGTACCCCGACATCAACAGCCCTTCGTACCCCGACACCAACAGCCCGTGGTACCCCGACACCAACAGCCCTTCGTACCCCGACACCAACAGCCCTTCGTACCCCGACACCAACAGCCCTTCGTACCCCGACACCAACAGCCCTTCGTACCCCGACACCAACAGCCCTTCGTACCCCGACACCACCAGCCCTTCGTACCCCGACACCAACAGCCCGTGGTACCCCGACACCAACAGCCCTTCGTACCCCGACACCAACAGCCCTTCGTACCCCGACATCAACAGCCCTTCGTACCCCGACATCAACAGCCCTTCGTACCCCGACACCAACAGCCCGTGGTACCCCGACACCAACAGCCCTTCGTACCCCGACACCAACAGCCCTTCGTACCCCGACACCAACAGCCCGTGGTACCAAGACACAGGCACAGTAACGCCGACAGCCGGTACTACTGAACAACCCCTCACCTACCCCAACGACATACTGCCGAACCCACTAGACACATACACCTGGCCCCCACATAAGTCCACAACATCCTTCCCAGCCACTACACCACCCAACCCGTGCTACGGCCATCCATGTACAACCCATCCTTGCAACCCATACAACCACAACAACCCCAACAACCCCAACAACCCCCGCAACCCCTACTCCATCTACGCTGTGATGGAAGCTGTCCAGTACCTTCAACAGGAACAGTTCAACCGTGACCACGTGCTGTCCCTGCTTCAGCTGTTCCTGCAACACAACAGGATGTAACAGCCTGCAACAGCTTTAACCAGCCTACAACAGCTTCAACCAACTTACAACAGCTTTAACCAGCCTACAACAGCTTTAACCAGCCTACAACAGCTTTAACCAGCTTACAAGACAACAGCTTTAACCAGCTTACAACAGCCGTAAACAGCCTTCAACAGCTTTAAACAGCCTCTATCACATCAACGATTACCAACTTATACAATGTTTTTGAAATAAAATATTAATCAGAATTTCCTGTAACAAATTATTGTTTAAATTTATTTTCTCGCCAATTTTTTAAATAACGTGTTATGTTCGCCGGTTAAATGTGTAAGCTCCCATTTAGCCAGATTGTACCGACTCCCACTTGATGAATTATATTTTGCAACGCTTCCTACTTTTTATATTTTACAACGAACGCAAACACACACATACAGACGCACACATACAAACATACACCCATACCGACAAACACAAACCAACACATGTTTTAGTAATTAAAATAATAAAAAAATTGCACCTAAAAAATCAGTTGTCGGAATTGCTGTTGATATAAACATAAGGAACAATTGCACAGCTTATGGGTATGTCGATTGTATAAAAAAAATTCTGTCTCTGTTGACTCAGTGAAGGGATATTATTGTCAGCATTATGACCAGCCGCCTTTATTTCCCCTTTCGTGAGTTAGGTACCCATTACAGCTGGATGGACTCAAGGATGTTCTACGTACTTTAACCCGGATTCGAACTCGCGACTTCCGTGGTTAGCTGTCTTATGCTTTACAATTCGCCTACTTCGTCCTATGTCGATTTTGTGAACTTATGTATCCAACCACTGTAAACAGCTAAAGAATTGTGTACTTATGTATGTCCCTATTTTGTCCTGGTAGCATGGCCAGGCTGTAGTGCGTTCGACTGATAGACCATACGAGCCGACCCGCAGCGTATCATACGCCGCTATTTAGTTGTTTTATTTTCTACTTTTCAGTAATTCATAATTTGTGAATTCGACAGTACCAATGCTGCCACTGAAAATATGTGCTTTAAAACACTAACCCCCCCCCCCCCTTTCCCCTAACCCCGACCCTACACCCCCCCCCCCCCCGTGAAAGCAGCCTCCTCTTAGTTATTTCTTAGTTACCTCCTGTAAGTTTAAAATCGAACTAAATTATCTGTCCCTAATAGAAACCCGGCTCTACGGCTCTACGATTTGTAAACATTTAGCTTTGTAAACATTTAGCGTGACCACAACTCACCAGACAATGTGGGGGTGGGGTGGAGGTGGTAGTGATAGTGATAGAGAGAAAGAGAGGGGACTGCAAGGAGGCGCTTGCAGCTTGTTTTCTAACGGCTCCCAGAAGAGAATTATATATATAGATGTCTCGAGTTCGGATCTCTGATGAGTTCCTGACACACGTAAAAGAAAGTCATTGTGGCTGGGGATAGTGCTGACTACACCATCAAGTTATATTCCATTGTATCAGAAACAGGGTAACTCTACTTCATCTGCCCCAGGTTAACTAATATGAACTTGCTACACACCACACCTGAAGTATGTATTAACACATGGCATTTTTTTAAAGGGGAGCGAAATGTATTCTGTCACTGCTATTTATAGCCCTCTTAAATTTTGGAACCGGCCCAAGTAAAGCATCTTCTCCCATTAATATTTGTTTAACAGCCAATAGCAAATTTTGTTACACGATAACAATAGAAATGGGGGGGGGGGCGTGGTCACTCTCAAGCTAAACGTAAGTCTACGATTTGTCCCATGTTCTAATCCATGGGATAGCTCTGAGTTCACTCAGCTCTTATGGGTACCTCGCTCGAGTTGGGGAAGGTCTTATATGAACAATGCTGATCACACAATCGCATGTTATGCTTATTCAGAACAGGTTAACTCTACCGCACCTGTTTACCGTGGGTGAAAAGGTGCTGTAGTTGCTACGACTTAAGAAATAAACCGGGAGTGATCTCCCCTAAACTTTCTCGAATATTCTAATATAAAATTACGAGGGATGGCAACTCAGGACATAGACAATATTTGTTATCCATTTTTAATTACTTAAACTTTTTATAATAGAATAGAATCTCGTAAAAAAAAAGAATTGCACACCAAGTGAAAAGTTTCCCTTTCAAACCTGACGGTCTATGGGGCAAGTGAAGTAGAGTTCACTTGTTTCTGTGAACTAGGCATATGAAGAGATAGTGTGGACATACGGACAGAATTGCAAAGTCCAGTTTTTACAACTCGATAACGCATAATACGCCAAAACGTTCATATATCTGTATTTATAATTTTTGCCTGATTAAAATAAGTCCTCTATACTCCGGATGTGATGAAGGACTGAGGAGTAAAACTTTGAAAACTGTCAAAATTTCATGTTATTTTTGTGCACGATTACAATATTTCCTCTATACTTCGTATATCCGAGAAAGAAAAAAAATTAAAACACGATAGTCTAAGTTTAAGAGAGAGGTTTTCAGATTAAAGAACAAACGAGAATTTGTGAACAACTAGATATGTGCTGACGTAGGTAGATATTTTTATCTTCTTTTATTTCCGCTCGTCATAATGTGATGTAATTCAAGCGGTTATAATGTTTGTGGGAGCCGGATCATTCTAATCTAGTGGGAGCCGGTACAACCTGATCTAATTGGAGCCGGTACAACCTGATCTAATGGGAGCTGGTACAATCTGATCTAATTGGAGCCGGTACAACCTGATCTAATGGGAGCCGGTACAATTTGATCCAATACCACTTTCCGTCCTATCTAAAAGATATTTATGTGACACGATATTGTCAAATCGCTTTTGTTTATATCACCTCCCTCATAGCGATCAGGTAGAGGCCCCAGACTATCGTAACTCACTTTAAACAAAACACATACATGGTTTATCGTGTCTGTTGTCAATTGTGATGAGATCTAAACAATTTGTTGTCCATTGGGTTGGAGCCTATGCTGACATAAATCTGGCACTCTGAGGTGAATAAATCTTGGCGTCACGTGACCGTGGGACCCAGGTGTCGTGGGAACAAGTCCGGTCCAGTCAGCGACCACTGGCTATATAAACACTGACCCAGGGCACGGGGGTAACAGTCTGTTACACAGTGTAGGATTTGATTTCATCTGTTGGCTGTTTGTTGCAAGTCTGACGTCACCTGTTGTCTGTATGTTGCAAGTCTGACGTCACATCTTACAAGTCTGACGTCACCAAGTATTGAACAATGCTGCTCACCCTAACCCTGGTACTGATGGTTCCTGCTCTCTGTCTTGGACTCGATGATGTTCTTCCCGTATGTATACATTTCTAGTCGTTTTTACTAATGGGTGTGTGTCTATGCGTATGTACGTGCGCGCTTGTATTTGGTGTGTGTGTGTGCTTGTGCATGTAGGTGTGTTTGCGTGAGTACGTGTGCGTGTGTGTGTGTGTTCGTGGGTGCGTGTGCGTGTGTGTGTATGTGTGCATGGAATGAAGAATACTTATATAAATTATATCTAATGATGTAACATTAAATGAGGTGCAATTTTAGAGGCGACATCATGTCTTTATGATAGGATAATTTCCACGACATAGGAAACCACGTGCTGTGTAATCTTTCTTAGAGAGCCAAAAGACAGACCAGCAAATTAACGTTCTGTAGGACGACAAACGTCAACCTTTACCCTGGGAGGAATGTCACAATCCAGAGTCACAGTCTGTCTGATGGCTATTACTATAAGAACAACGTTAACTGTCAGATGATGTTCAGGGGCGGAGAAGACCCTTTAGTTCTCACGATCAAATTCCAGTAAGTTTAAATTGATCTAATTTCTTGGTGCCGTTTAAAAAAAAAACAGGTGCAAAAGGTATAACACCTGCTGTCCACTTACAACACACACAAACAAACAAGCAAACAAATAAACTTGCAGCAGACCAATACACCTTCAACCACAGCGTGCAGACATCTGTCTTAATTTAAGACACACGTGATTCAGGTCTACATTAGTATCGTCTAAGATAAATTTGTGTCTCAATGAAAATGACAAGTTGGTGTTCCCGCTGATGCTGTTGTATTCCGTTGCAGAAATTTTGACGTCCAGGACTCCCCTGACTGTCGCTATGACTACCTGAGCTTCTGTGGCGTGAAGTTCTGTGGCACCCGCCCCAAGAACCAACAGTACCAGTTCCTGGTGCCGGCCTGGGGCAACGTTACCATGACGTTTTTCACAAACAGATACATTAAGAGGCGCGGATTTCAGGTCAGCTGTATAAGTCCTAATTAATGGCCAATTATATGTACAAAAATCATCCTGGTTGTTTTATTGAAAATCAGTTAACCAAATGACGAAATAAGTTGGGGCCAATTTGTCAGTAGGTAGCCGCTAAATAAACTCTATATGGCAAGGGAAATAACTGAGAAAAAAACAATATGACGCTAAATATTTCTTATATGACTGCTGCCATCATCACGTTTTCTCGCTCGTGCCTAAGACACATAGAGCACATGAAGTAGAGTTCACCTGTTTTAATGATCTTGGGGACATTGCCCAACCGCATGTTTCCTTAACATGAGTCAGGTACCCATCTGAGCTGAGTGTACTCAGAAACATTCGGGTTGGCAGTCGTAAATAAATATTGGATCAGATACGTAAGTTTCTGTCAACTTTCGGTAACCATATAATATGTGTTACTAAACCACATTTCCGATCTCTCAAAACCTTCAGCATTTTGTAATGTTAAATCATATTATCGTAAAGCGGTGTATTCTATCAACGTTTCGCATCTGTTTTTCTCGACAACCGAGCGGTTTGGTCACAACCTTCCCTACCATTTCTATAGCCCTTACCCACTGGGTGTGCCATCCTAACATCTAATGTTACACAGCAATAATTGAGAAAGTTTAGGGGAGATCACTCTCGCATTTATTTTCAAACTCTTCTTGTCTTTTCTCTAGTTTTCCCTGCAAGCTAGGATGTACACTGGCGGGCTTGTTTCAACACCCACTGGCGTGATTTCGAGTCGCTCAACCCCAAAGTTTGTGAATGTGTCCGGGAATTACACAGAGAAAATGCCAACAGCCCCGCCCACCACATCTACTAAGTCTACCACCAGCCGAGGTTACCCGCCATGGTACGAGAACACAACAAGACTTTGGAATTCACCAACAACCACCGCCAGCCCACCAACAACAACCACCGCCATCCCACCAACAACAACCACCGCCAGCCCACCAACAACCACCGCCAGCCCACCAACAACAACCACCGCCATCCCACCAACAACAACCACCGCCAGCCCACCAACAACCACCGCCAGCCCACCAACAACCACCGCCATCCCAACAACAACCACCATCAGCCCACCACAACCCTCCACAACTGTTGTTTCTAGAACCTTCGAGCCCTACCCCGCCACCACACCATGGTGGAGACCTAGCGACCCACCAACCATGACCACAAGAGCTCCTGGAACCTTCCAGCCTTACCCCGCCACTACATCATTGGACCGACCCACGGGGAGAACGGTCAACCCACCACGAGGCGGCACCACCAAGTCACCACCACCTACAATTTCCAGAGCTCCTAGAACCTTCCAGCCCTACCCCGCAACTTCACCACGGGACCAACCCACGGGGAGACCAAGCTACGCACCAACCATGACCACTAGCGCTGCTAGAACCTTCCAGCCCTACCCTGCCACCACACCATGGGACCAACACACGGGGAGACCAAGCTACGCACCAACCAGGACCGCTAGTGCTGCTATAACCTTCCAGCCTTACCCCGCCACCACATCATGGGACCAACCCACCAGAGCACCAACAACCACCCCCGGTACGACTCAAACACCCCGCCCCTACACCATCAACGACGTCACGTGGGGCCCACAAGCCACACCCACCTGGCCCCCACGTAGGTCCACACCAGCCTACACCTTCCCAACCCTACCAACCTTACCACAACCCAACCCGTGCTACGGCCATCCATGTGCAACCCATCCATGCAACCCCAACAACCCCCGCAACCCCTACTCCATCTACGCTGTGATGGAAGCTGTCCAGTACCTTCAACAGGAACAGTTCAACCGTGACCACGTGCTGTCCCTGCTTTAGCTGTTCCTGCAACACAACAGGATGTAACAGCCTGCAACAGCTTTAAACAGCCTGCAACAGCTTTAACCAGCATACAACAGCTCTAACCAACCTACAACAGCATTAACCTACCTAGAACAGCTTTAACCAACCTACAGCTTTAACTAGCCTACAACAGCATAAACCAACCTATAACAGCTTTAACCAGCCTACAAGACAACAGCTTTAAACAGCTTTAACAGACTAAAATATAACAGCCGTTTAACAGCATTCCCTATAGCAGCTAGGAAGGTCAAAAAATCAACAGCGTGAACAGCTAGCAATAAAACATCTCCGAACCAAATGTACATTTAGAGAAAATAAAATATTAATCAGATCTTTCACCAACTATGTCTTATTGAAATCTATTTATCTCTTCAAATATCTGTTTAACTCTGGTATGGCGTGGTCGGGTGATAGAGTATTCGACAGTTACCCCTTAAGCTTAGTTCGAATCTCGGTTTTGTGTCTGTAGAAAGTCCCTGAGTCAACTCAGCGCAGATGGGTACTTTACTCATGCTAAGGAAAGTAAAGGCGGCTGGACATTGTGTTGACAACACTATCTCTTCACATGCCGAGGTCACAAAATTATGGTAAACTCTACTTCACCTGCCCCATGCTCGAAAGGGTACTTAACTGAGTGACTGAAAGTGTGCCCGATAGAGTCACTAGTGACGGGAACTCTTCTGTCTTGAATGAGAAAATTGATCTCGCGAGATTAGGTCTCGTCATCATTTGGTTCAACACGTCAACAAATAGCCGAATCAAAAGAGGGGTGACTGGAGTCGTAATTAAACCTAATTTAATGAACACTACGTCACATTCATTGGCCTGCGGAAGAAGTGATGTCATGGATTTAAAAATAAAGGGAGGGGGAGGAGAATGTGTCTCTTACGTTTTACAACTGTTAACACGATAGTTTCGAGTTAGGATCCCAAACCCGAGTCTGTAGAAGGTCCCTAAGTACACCCAGCTCTGATGGGTACCTGGCTCACGTAAAGGAAACTAAGGCGGCTGGACATTGTGCTGACCACACCATTGTATCGTATGATGAGGTTATTAGAACCCATAAACTTTAATACATCTGCCTCGTTTATCTGGACATGAACGGAAATACAGGGTGGTATGACATACAAACACACATGTACACACACAAACACACACATGCACGCACGCATGTACACACACATGTACACACATGTACAAACATGTACACACAAATGTACACACACAAATACACACATGTACACACACGTGTACACACACATGTACACACACATGTACACACACCTGTACACACACACATGTACACACACATGTACACACACATGTACACACACATGTACACACACATGTACACACACCTGTACACACACATGTACACACACGTGTACACACACATGTACACACACCTGTACACACACACATGTACACACACATGTACACACACATGTACACACACATGTACACACACCTGTACACACACGTGTACACACACGTGTACACACACATGTACACACACATGTACACACATGTACACACACATGTACACACACATGTACACACACATGTACACACACATGTACACACACATGTACACACACATGTACACACACATGTACACATGGTTCCAGTAAACTCTTACAGTGTCCAGACGTAAGCTAACAACGAGACAGGCTATTCCACAGTTCCCTCTCCAGAAAGTCCACTGGTCAGCACTATTGACAGTGCCGTCGTAAAAACGTACGTCACGTAGAATAAAAAAATCTGCCGTGAGAATGTGCTTTGACTGTTTATGAGCATCAAAAGAATCACAGTGTGCTCAACTTTCACCCTGTTCCACAATGTCTGAGCGCTAGTGTTGGTGAAATGTTGTCAACGTCATCTTCAACTTAGTTGTGAGTACAGCAGCATTGTTGGTGGTCAGTTGAAGGACAACAGGACTTTTGAATAGGAAAATCCAACAAGACATTCCAACAACATTCTTTTAATAGTTTTGTTTTTCCTCTCTCAGTGATGTAACCATGGAAACACCTCACTCAGTCCTGTAACCACGGAAACACAGCTCAATATTGTAACCATGGAAACACCTCACTCAGTCCTGTAACCACGGAAACACAGCTCAATATTGTAACCACGGAAACACAGCTCATTCAGTCCTGTAACCATGGAAACACAGCTCACCCAGTCCTGTAACCATGGAAACACAGCTCACCCAGTCCCGTAACCATGGAAACACAGCTCACCCAGTCCCGTAACCATGGAAACACAGCTCACTCAGGCAGCTCCAGCTGAAGGTGCCAGGCGGAACTCTGTCCACCAGCTCGGACACTGACGTCACGAGCACCGACACAGACACACACGACAGACACGTGAACGGATAGACAGACGGCAGGTCAACAAATACGTAGACAGTAGGCATCTCCAAGTGTATGGAGACCAGCGATAGGTCGGCGAAATACGCCGCGAATGACATGTTGCCAGATAAGTAGTGCGATGACATGTCAGATGACATGTATGACAGACAGACGCAGAGAGAGACACGTGATAGGTCTGAGAAGAAAGATGAGATGGACAAGTCCAGGTAGAGGGAGACAGGGGTCATCTTTAGAGTTTCGTCTTGGTGGTTAGTGGCAGGTTAGTGGCAGGTTAGTGGCAGGTTAGTGGGACGTTAGTGGCAGGTTAGTGGGATGTTAGTGGCAGGTAAGTGGCAGGTTAGTGGCAGGTAAGTGGGATGTTAGTGGCAGGTAAGTGGCAGGTTAGTGGCAGGTTAGTGGGGCGTTAGTGGCAGGTTAGTGGCAGGTTAGTGGCAGGTTAACGGGAGATAAGTGGCAAGTTAGAGTAATGTCAGTGGCAGGTAAGGTCAAGATTGGTTAGAGTTATACAAGTGACCACTGGAAAAAAAAACATTAAGTTCAACAAAACATGGAGTGTGATGGACCTTATATGCTAGATGCTGGGTGACAGTAAACAAATGGTAAGAACGAATGATCCGATGCATCCGCCAGCATTTTGTCGCTAGTTATCGTTCTTTCTGTCCTTCAATCCAGAGTTACCGTTCTCACCTCGAGTCGCACCTTATCGTTCTCACCTGTTGACACCGCCTAATGATAATGATAACTGTTTTTTATTCTAGAAAACTGCCACATATTTTTATGTCATAAACCTACTGCTCTACTCCCAGCCGTAAAAATACGTCTAAAGTTTGCAGACGCGACAACACTAAAGTGACGACCGTGTCCATAGTTGTCAGATAACACAACACAAGGACCAGTACTCTTGTGACTGGACTAATGGCCCAGTATAGAAATACACATAGTTACAGAATCACTTTTTAAAAATGTAAGAGTTCAGAAAATCATATTAGCTGTGAATATATGGAGACAGTTCTGAACAAATGTCAACGTTTTTTATATACATTTTATAGAGAATAACGACTTTTTGTGGTCGGGAGTTCAAAAACCGCTCGCTCATACTGAGAGAGTCTACCTTTTTAACGTTTAACTGTTAAAAACTACTTTGATTCTGTGTTCATACTTTATTTTACTTCTGTTACTAACACTAGAAAATGACAATGAAGCCTGGTTTGTTAAAACTAACGCATACTTGAATCCTGTTTTTAAAAAAAATTGTTTTAGTTGGGATAACTTGCCCGTGTACTTTCTCTTACAAAATCGTTGAACAGAAATTGAAAACTCTCCGATATTTTTACCCCAATTCACGTGTCAACCATCAAACGTCATATAACAAAGCGCTTCGTACATCCAATCAATTGACGCATGCGCCTGGGGGCCACAGTTAACTCTCCGCCAATCAGAAAATGACACGAGCAATTTAAAACTGTTTACGTCTGCTGGGACCATTTACCGCCAGACGTCAAGGAAGGGGCGGGTTATTTCCCTTGATTGGTTTCAATTAGACGGGCCGATTTGATCGATTTTTAAAAGATCGTATCGAAGAAGGATTCATGATTCAAATTGTTTAAATTAAGTAATTTATTTTTCCAGCGAGAGTGTGTGATTTTGTGGGGTTGATGTGGGTGTGTGGAGAGGAGGGGTGGGGAGGAGATCGTTAATGGAAGACCGACCTCAAGTTTAATAAAGAAAAAAGTCGAACTTAATTTAAGTCAATTTGGCACAAACGGTTATCCATAAAGTCTCGAATAGAAAAGGCAACAATGAACTATTTACTTTGTTTACCAGATTCAAGCGTAATCCAGTCTGGCTTTAAAGTACACAATAGATATTCTAGACTCCGTGGGTCCAACAGTGTTTGTTGTCTTGTGTTGGTGGTACCATCTGATTCTGTCAGCGTCTGTTGATTTTATAAAAGCTAAGATAGTCGTGTGTTTCATGCAGTTATCTTTTTAACTTAGCAAGTTGTTTGATTTAGCCACATGTTTGTTTAACTTAGCCACCTGTTTATTTTAATTAGCCACCTGTTTATTTCAATTAGCCATATGTTTATAAAAGCTCCCCACAAATGGACCCCTTATAAAAGCTCCCGACAAATGGACCCCTTATAAAAAGCTCCCGACAAATGGACCCACCCGCAGTTTTAGCTTCCGATAAAGAGGCTGGAGAGAATAGTCGCGGGTCCATTTGACGCGGGTCCTTTTGTCAAGGCTATTTTGACTCGGTCATTTTGATGGTATACTAAAATAAAAGAGACTGGTGGTGTGTTCAGCTTAAAACCGAAAAGTCTAATAGCACAAAGAAATAAAAAAAAAACTCTAACAATAAGATTATTTTTTTATAAAATAGTTTTCTATTCTTTTAGAAGATTTTTTTGTTTCTATAAAGTTAATTTGATACAATTCCGCTAGGTGGGTCTGCCAATAACCAGAAACCAATGAGATGGCGGCACCAAATTTGACCACTGACGGAGCTGGTCTGGAAGTGACCATCGACATTTTCTCCGTGCCGCTCGTATCCAATGACGTCATGGTTTACGTCAACTTTATTTTCTTCGCCTGCATCATTTTCATCCTCACTGTCATCGGTCTAGTCACCAACACACTCAGTATCGTGGTCTTCATCAAACAGGTGAGTCTCCAACACACTCAGGTGAGTCACCAATACACAAGTGTGTCACCAACACACACAGGTGTGTCACCAACACACACAGGTGAGTCACCAACACACACACACAGGTGAGTCACCAACACACACAGGTGTGTCACCAATACACACAGGTGAGTCACCAACACACAGGTGTGTCACCAACACACACATGTGAGTCACTAACACACAAGTGTGTCACCAACACACAGGTGAGTCACCAACACACAGGTGAGTCACCAATACACACAGGTGAGTCACCAACACGCAGGTGAGTCACCAACACACAGGTGAGTCACCAATACACAGGTGTGTCACCAACACACACACAGGTGAGTCACCAACACACCCAGGTGAGTCACCAACACACACAGGTGAGTCACCAACACACACAGGTGAGTCACCAACACACACAGGTGAGTCACCAACACACACAGGTGAGTCACCAACACACACAGGTGAGTCACCAACACACACAGGTGAGTCACCAACACACATACACGTGAGTCACCAATACACAGGTGAGTCACCAACACACAGATGTGTCACCAACACACAGGTGAGTCACCAACACACAGGTGTGTCACCAACACACAGGTGTGTCACCAACACACAGGTGAGTCACCAACACACACAGGTGAGTCACCAACACACACAGGTGAGTCACCAACACACAGGTGAGTCACCAATACACAGGTGTGTCACCAATGCACAGGTGTGTCACCAATGCACAGATGTGTCACCAACACACAGGTGTGTCACCAACACACAGGTGAGTCACCAACACACAGGTGAGTCACCAACACACAGGTGTGTCATCAACACACACAGGTGAGTCACTAACACACACAGGTGAGTCACTAACACACACAGGTGAGTCACTAACACACAGGTGAGTCACCAACACACACAGGTGAGTCACCAACACACAGGTGGGTCACAAACACACACAGGTGAGTCACCAACAATCACCGGTGTACCACTAACACAAAAATGCCCGTCGTTCCAAATTTTAGCTCGGTAGTTTTAACACCTGACCGCCCCCTTGTTACATACATTAGTTTTATACCCACATGGTGTAGACAGACTTGTCCTTCACAGACAGAGACAGTCTTGTCCAACAAACATTCAAGACAGTCTTCCACTTGCAGGGGTTCCAGGACACAATCAACATAAGTCTGTTGTCTCTGTCTGTGGCAGACATTGGAAGTCTGATCCCCCGTCTCTGGCAGTGTATCAGCTTCAACCCGTTCATCTACAGCCTTGACCTTCCCTTCAGCCTGCTGGAGGTCCAGTACGTCACCGCAGGTAGGTCAGATCATTCCATTGGATGATAGCAGTCACGTGGTTTGGTCAGCTATTAATAACTTAGTGTGTTAACGGTGTATGTCTTTTGGTGCTTTATTTAGTTTAGCAAACCGTAATATTTTTATAAGATGTAACCTAACCTAACCTAACCTAACCCAACCTAACCTAACCCAACCTAACCTAACCTAACCTAACCCAACCTAACCTAACCCAACCCAACCCAACACAACCTAACCTAACCTAACCTAACCGAACCTAACCTAATCTAACCTAACCTAACCTCACCTAACATAACATAACCTAACCTAACCTAACCTAACCCAACCTAACCTAACCTAACCTAACCTAACCTAACCTAACCCAACCCAACCTAACCTAACCTAACCTAACCTAATCTAACCTAACCTAACCTCACCTAACATAACCTAATCTAATCTAACCTAACCTAACCTAACCTAACCCAACCTAACCTAACCTAACCTAACCCAACCTAACCTAACCTAACCTAACCTAACCTAACCCAACCTAACCAAACCCAACCCAACCCAACCTAACCTAACCTAACCTAACCTAACCTAATCTAACCTAACCTAACCTCACCTAACATAACCTAACCTAATCTAACCTAACCTAACCTAACCTAACCCAACCCAACCCAACCCAACCTAACCTAACCTAACCTAACCTAACCTAACCTAACCTAACCTAACCTAACCTAACCCAACCCAACCCAACCTAACCTAACCTAACCTAACCTAATCTAATCTAACCTAACCTAACCTAACCCAACCTAACCTAACCTAACCTAACCTAACCCAACCTAACCTAACCTAACCTAACCTGACCTAACCTAACCTAACCTAACCTAACCTAACCTAACCCGACCTAACCTAACCTAACCTAACCTAACCTAACCTAGCCTAGCCTAGCTTAGCTTAGCCTAGCCTAGCCTAATTTAACCTAACCTAACCTAACTTAACCTAACCTAACCTAACCTAACCTAACCTAACCCAACCCATCCTAACCTAACCTAACCTAACCTAACCTAACCTAATCTAATCTAACCTATCCTAACTAACCTAACATAACCTAACCTAACTAACCTAACTAGCCTCACTAACCTAACTAACCTAACTAACCTAACCTAACCTAACCTAACCTCACCTAACCTAACCTAACTAACCTAACCCAACCTAACCTAACCTAACTAACCTAACTAGCCTCACTAACCTAACTAACCTAACTAACCTAACCTAACCTAACCTAACCTAACTAACCTAACCGAACCTAACCTAACCTAACTTAACCAGCCGTCCCCCACGAGATGATGTCCCGGGTGGCTTGGTGGATCACCACCTACATCACCTTCGAGCGCTGCCTCTGCATCGCCATGCCCCTCAAGGTCAAGCACTACGTCACGCCCCGGGGCACCGTCCTGGTGATGGTGGGCATCTACGCCGTGGTGCTGGGCGGGTCCCTGACTGTCGCCGTCTGCCACATGCTGGTGCCGGTCTACTTCCCGCAGCTCAACCGGACGATCGTCATCAAGGCATACCGCGAGAACGGGCTGTACATGGAGACCATCGGCTTCTACGTCTTCGTCTCCATCCAGTGCGGGGCCATCCTCACCAACGCCATCCTCACCACCATCATCATCAAACAGCTGCGGGTCAAATCAAAATGGCGGGAGGTGACGTCACACACCGCCGGACCCAAAGACCGGCTCAGTCTCCGCGACCGGAAGCTGGTCAAGATGGTGATCTTCATGTCGTGTATATTCATCGGCTGCGTGACCCCTAGCCTAGCGACCTTTCTGGCTATCACGACCTTGACCTACAACTTCGTCTACTCTTTCCGCTACTACAACGTGTTCGTGATCGTGTGGGCGGTGGTCTACGTCTTCGAGACCACCAACAGCATGGTCAACTTCTTCGTCTACTACAACATGAGCGCCAAGTTCAAGGCCACCTACAACGCTGTCTTTTGGACCAGCAAAGTTGAGAAAGACAAAAAAAAGTAGTCCCGGTCTCCATGAGACCGTATCACTACAAGTGGCTCCTCGCACTACTTTTATAAATTATCTTACTTTATTTCTGTGGTGTCATCAAAGTGTGGGTTGAGGGGGGGGGGGCTAAAAACAACAACATTTACAGACAGAAAAGAAATATGTTTACTCTGACACCAAAGCGAAAAAATGTTTTGAAACAGGCAGTGATAACCCGGGATACCTCACCTAGTGACGCCCCACCTTGTGACACCCCCCCCCCCCCTAGTGAGGCAATTGTTGACACCTTGAAAACTTAAGTTTTAGAGACTCACTTATAAAACAAGCATCGTAGAATATGGCTCCGACCACACCCTGTCAATAACATACATTCAAAATAATCCTGTTTATGTAGTCAGTGGTCAAGTTAGCATAGCCGTGGACGTTGCCTGTGGTAGATGGCACTAATGGAACCAGAACTCACTCAAAGACCTCAGATGGTTTGTGTTATGAGTTTAAAATGTGATTGGATTTAAGCTTTGATCTGTAATATTTCCGGTCATTTGAATTCCGTTTTAAAAATTGTATGTTCTGTTAAACCTATGTATTACTTCAGGACTACAAACAAAACAAACTCGCAACTTTAGTAAAGAATTGGTCACTAAAATATGTAAGAGATTTCATGAGCGACAGAAGCTTTGATTAAAGGAAGCAATTTTGTTTTATTTTTCCTATTTTGAGTGTACTTAAAAGCTTGTTATTATAAATTATAAGGTTTTTATAGTTGTTTTTTTTTCCTATACGTTTTTTTTTATTTTAAATTCATTACTTAGTAAACAAACGTTTAAGTATTCCAACACAATTTTTTCAAACATTCCAAACAACATTAAAAAAAAAACTATAAATATTTGTTGTGCATTTTCAATTTTATTTTATTCTTATTTTTTAGGGAGATTTATCCAAAATTGGTTTAAGGACTATATTTTACCAAGGGATAAGTTTAAGAGCCGTGATCGAGGGTTAAAAGCCGTGTTGGTGTGTGGAGGGTTAAAAGCCGTGTTGGTGTGTGGAGGGTTAAAAGCCGTGTTGGTGTGTGGAGGGTTAAAAGCCGTGTTGGTGTGTGGAGGGTTAAAAGCCGTGTTGGTGTGTGTAGGGTTAATAGCCATGTTGGTCTGTGGAGGGTTAAAAGCCGTTTCTGGCCAGAAACTGGTTGAGCAGATCCAGGGCGTTGTTCCTGTTGTCAAGCTCTTGTCTCAGGTACTGGACAGCCTGGAAGACCAGGTAGGGGTAGTTGGTGTTGCAGGGCTGGGGGTAGTAGGGCGCCGTCGTGTAGTAGTTGTAGCTGGTGTCGGGGTAGTAGTAGGGATAGGTGGTGTAGTTGTAGTAGGGGTAAGTGGTGTAGTTATAGTAGGGGTAAGTGGTGTAGTTGTAGTAGGGGTAGGTGGTGTAGTTGTAATAGGGGTAGGTTGTGTAATTGTAGTAGGGGTAGGTGGTGTAGTTGTAGTTGGGGTAGGTGGTGTAGTTGTAGTTGGTGGTGGTCGGCTGGACGTTGAAGAAAGTCTCAGGGCTGTAGTTGCATTTGTCCTCGTACACGCTGCTGCCGTTGACGGAGGTGAAGGTCACGTTGCTGCCGCCTGCTCCCGTGCCAGATGGCGTGTTGACGACGGTGCCGTTTGTGTAGCGTCTGGCCGTCAGGAGATACTGCAACAACAAATGGAATCAGTGGTTAAATCATCCCGAGAAGTTCGGCCTTGGGGCCAGGTCTACATATACCTATCCAGCTATACCACAGCTAGCTACATATACCTATTCAGCTATACCACAGCTAGCTATAACCACTGAACCGTTACCCTGAAGCCTTGTCCATTGACGGAGCCGTCGCTCCGGAACTCATGCGTGAAGTTTTTGCCTGCCGGCACCAGAAACTCGAAGTATCTGGAAGTGGCGTAGCTGCCGCAGAACTTGGCTCCGTTGATGCACAGGTAGTCGAAGCCACAGGTGGGGTTGTCTTCCAGGTAAAAGATGTTCCTGAAACAAACGTATTTGTATGTTAGGCTGTTGAACCAGACCGGCTAAGACTAGGTGGAGTAGAGTATCTGTAGACACAATGTTTTTGGTTGTAGTTTTAGATTGGGTATTGGTTTAACTTAGAGAGGATGAGAAGGTTTGAATCCAACTTGGCCACTTCAACATTGGTTGGTAAGTTTTGTTTTTGTGACTATAAAATGTTTACTTCTTATGATTGTTGTCATTTTTTAACACGTTTTTATTAACTCAGCTTCGCGTGTGTTTGTTGTTAAAATTGACATCGAAAATTAGCCCACTTCTGATTGCTCTATAGATCTGAAATTTGGCATGCAGGTTACTTTCGCCTAACAATTTCAGATGCAATCATAAAAACTAGCAATTAGAGACCGTAATTAGCTTAATTTAATTACGCCCAAAGGACCATAAAATTGAGGACATGATTTCTAAAGATACCGACAAGACTGGAGGCTTGTTGACACAGTTACTTCGGCCCCAATCGATGTGAGCGCGCTGGCCGTGATCGTATAGTGGTTAGTACTTCGCGTTGTGGCCGCGACAACCCAGGTTCGAATCCTGGTCGCTCAAGATTTTTTTTTAGTCCGTGTATTTATAAACACTTTTTTAAAAACCACGTGTTTTATGTGTAGCAACGGACTAAAAAGGAGAAAATAAAATACTTAAAAAAAACTTTTTAAAAAACCACGTTTTTCTTGTGGACTAAAAAGTAGAAAATAACTATTTACATACATTTGATGACAAAAAACGTGGGTCGGGCAGATGGGTCGGGAAATTTGATGGTGAACGTACCCACGTTTTTTGTCATCAAATGTATGTAAATAGTTATTTTCTACTTTTTAGTCCACAAGAAAAACGTGGTTTTTTAAAAAGTTTTTTTTAAGTATTTTATTTTTCAATCGCAGATGTTATGGGTGGGTAATTAAATATGTTGGTGGTTTAGCAAATCTAAAAGTGGTTAATCAGATTTGAAGGTGGGTTTTCGTCAAATGCTGACTTTAGTTAACGAAACCCGATGTTGATCAAAATACGTTAATATGCCGTTAGAAGGTAATCAACATTATGTGGCATTGTGTGGCACACTGTGTAACTGTGTGGAGCTGTACGGTACCGTGTGGTGCTATAGGGCACCGTGTGGTGCTATAGGGCACCGTGTGGTGCTATAGGGTTCCGCGCGGCACAGTGTGGCACCGTGAGGTACTGTATGCTGCCGGCACCAAGAAACTCAAGACCCCGATGACGTAGGCTACTCACGTGAAATTGACCCCCACGATGACGTAGGCTACTCACGTGAAATTGACCCCCACGATGACGTAGGCTACTCACGTGAAATTGACCCCCACGATGACGTAGGCTACTCACGTGAAATTGACCCCCACGATGACGTAGGCTACTCACGTGAAATTGACCCCCACGATGACGTAGGCTACTCACGTGAAATTGACCCCCACGATGACGTAGGCTACTCACGTGAAATTGACCCCCACGATGACGTAGGCTACTCACGTGAAATTGACCCCCACGATGACGTAGGCTACTCACGTGAAATTGACCCCCACGATGAGGGGGTCGACCCCCGTCCTGAAGGT
>NW_026732872.1:0-10000 GCF_028476545.2 Physella acuta | reverse complement strand
TAGGTAAGATATCGAAAGTGACCAGCGAAATTTCTACCACTTCTAGTGAACCAATTTCTTTTAAACTTGGCACATAAGTCAAGACACCATGAAAATGCAATGTGACATTAAATGTGATAGCGTAGGTCGTTACATTATGTGTTGAATTTAATAAACGACCATAACTTTTCATATTGGATATTTTAATGGTAGTAGATTATTATACATTTTTTAACCATCCTTTTTTTAGTGAAGAATTATATAAAAGCTTGTTATTAAAATGTAGTTTTTATTCCTTTTGTTTGTTATTTAAGTGCCAGCTGGCTGGTTGTAAATCAATATGCCATTATTTAAATAAATCAGACCAAAATACTGCACTTAAATAATTCTTCTGTTGTATTTATATTTGCAAATATTTTTGTTCTGGTTTTTTTAGTTATCAGTCTACCACAATCTTTCAAATCATTCAGAAAAAAAAGTTTTTAAAAAAGTATCAACATTATTTTTGCAAGTTAAAACTTTATTTTCTATCCATGTACAGGAATATTTATCCAACAAATGTGACGACTTTGTTTGTATAGAGAAAATAGGTTTAAATCTGCTGTGGTCAGTGTAGGGTTAAAAGCCGTTTCTGGCCAGGAACTGGTTGAGCAGATCCAGGGCGTTGTTCCTGTTGTCCAGCTCTTGTCTCAGGTACTGGACAGCCTGGAAGACCAGGTAGGGGTAGTTGGTGTTGCAGGGCTGGGGGTAGTAGGGCGCCGTCGTGTAGTAGTTGTAGCTGGTGTCGGGGTAGTAGTAGGGATAGGTGGTGTAGTTGTAGTAGGGGTAAGTGGTGTAGTTGTAGTAGGGGTAAGTGGTGTAGTTGTAGTAGGGGTAGGTGGTGTAGTTGTAGTAGGGGTAGGTGGTGTAGTTGTAGTAGGGGTAGGTGGTGTAGTTGTAGTTGGGGTAGGTGGTGTTGTAATAGTAGGGGTAGGTGGTGTAGTTGTAGTTGGTGGTGGTCGGCTGGACGTTGAAGAAAGTCTCAGGGTTGTAGTTGCACTTGTCCTCGTACACGCTGCTGCCGTTGACGGAGGTGAAGGTCACGTTGTTGCCGCCGGATCCGGTGCCAGACGGCGTGTTGACGGTACCGTTTGTGTAGCGTCTGGCCGTCAGGAGATACTGGAAAAGTCAAAAGAGAAAGTTTTAATGACGGTCGTGGAGTTAGTCCCTGGGGTCAGATCTAAAAGACAATTGTCACCCCCCCCCCCATCCCTCCCATCTCTTAGGGGACCATTCACGGCGTTAGGGTCTCGGGTAAGATTGGAGACGTTGTATGTTGTAGAGATGTTTTGTCTTGATATCTTTCAACCTGAAACCTTCCGTCCGTAAGATATTTTGGCTGGAATATTTTGTCTGGGATATTTTCTCTGGCATATTTTTTATGGGATTTTTGTTTGTGAAAATGTTTTGTGGATATTTTGTCTAATAGATTTTGTCCTGAGACCTTTTGTCCGTGAGATATTTTGCCTGGAATATATTGTCTGGGATGTTTTGTCTGGGATATTTTGTCTGGGATGTTTTTTCTGGGATATTTTGTCTGGTATATGTTATACTTATCCACTCTCAGACATTGCGTGTCTCTTTCGCACAAACACCTGCACTTGTTTACAAGTTGCGTCTAGTTTTCTAGTCAAACTTTTCTGTTTTGGTACAACTTATTGTGTTTCTCCATCTGTGTCTACTGCGCAGGTCCTAAACATGGTGTTCACTTCAACAAGTTGCATCTAGTCTACAGCCTTGTTGGATTTGACCATGGCAACTTGTTGCGGTTGTCGACCAACTACCTAGTTGCCAGTCGCGTATGTTTATGTTTCCCTGCTACATCCTGCTTATGTCAAACAGTTACGTACTTACTTATTACTCACGTTCGGTTTTGGTCATGACCTTGTTATCAGCCAACAGCGTTGTTACAAATTGCGGTGTTTAAAATATACACTAGTTACATATATACAGCTACACCACAGCTAGCTATATACATATGTAGCTATACCAACGCTAACTATATATAAATATCTAGCTGTACAATAACTATCTATCTATAAATCACTAGCTATAAACCTATCTAGCTATACAACAGCTAGCTATATATAATAATCTAGCTATACCACAGCTAGCTACATATTCTTATCCAGCTACCCACAGCTAGCTATTATACCTATCCAGCTATACCACATCTAGCTATAACCACTGAACCGTTACCCTGAAGCCTTGTCCATTGACGGAGCCGTCGCTCCGGAACTCATGCGTGAAGTTTTTGCCTGCCGGCACCAGAAACTCGAAGTATCTGGAACCGCCATAGCCGCCGCAGAACTTGGCACCGTTGATGCACAGGTAGTCGAAGCTGCAACTGGCTTCATCCTCCAGGAAAAATATATTCCTGCAACAAACGTGTACGTTAGTTGTGGGACAAGATCTAAGGCAATTAAAACCAGGTGGAGTAGAGTATGTGTACAGTATATACATTTTAGTTCTAATTGTCGATAGGATCGTGGTCTTGCCATATGTGTGGATGAGGAGAGTTAATGTTCGAAATTAGACAACTTGACTCTGTCAACATAGAGGCTGGTTACAATGTCATTTACTTCAATAGATGGTGTTAGCGATAGTTTCTCAAATTTAAAGGTCGGTTTTATGAAATTTTGTTTGTGGTAAATGATAACTAGTGCTGACCAATCAATAAATGGCTATCGTTAAAATATGTTGTTACACCTATAGATGGGGATCAAGACTATGTTGCCTGTATGGCACTTTGCAACAGCGTACTCCACCGTACGGCACCGTGTGACTCCGTGTGGCGCCTTGTGGCACCGTGAGGTACTGTATGCTGCCGGCACCAAGAAACTCAAGACCCCGATGACGTAGGCTACTCACGTGAAATTGACCCCCACGATGACGTAGGCTACTCACGTGAAATTGACCCCCACGATGACGTAGGCTACTCACGTGAAATTGACCCCCACGATGACGTAGGCTACTCACGTGAAATTGACCCCCACGATGACGTAGGCTACTCACGTGAAATTGACCCCCACGATGACGTAGGCTACTCACGTGAAATTGACCCCCACGATGACGTAGGCTACTCACGTGAAATTGACCCCCACGATGACGTAGGCTACTCACGTGAAATTGACCCCCACGATGACGTAGGCTACTCACGTGAAATTGACCCCCACGATGACGTAGGCTACTCACGTGAAATTGACCCCCACGATGACGTAGGCTACTCACGTGAAATTGACCCCCACGATGACGTAGGCTACTCACGTGAAATTGACCCCCACGATGACGTAGGCTACTCACGTGAAATTGACCCCCACGATGAGAGGGTCGACCCCCGTCCTGAAGGTTATCCTACATGCCGTGTTGTCCAGATAGTTGCCAAGGCCATAGTTCGGGCTGGACACGGTCACGCTTGACCCTTGACCTATGCTCAGGTCTCTGACGTTACAGAAGGTGGCCGAGCTGGATGCCTGTCTCTTGTCTATGGACGATCCATGTCCAGTGGCTAGAGCAGCGACCAGCAGAAGAACTGTGAACAGTCGCAGCATGACGGTGTTGACTAAAGTTGCTGTAGTGGTGGATGTCCAACTTGTACAGATAAATGCCCAACTTGTAGAGATAAATGCCCAACTTGTAGAAATGGATGTCCAACGTGTAGAGATAGATGTCCAACTTGTAGAGATAGATGCCCAAGGTGCTGTGAGGTGGATGAAGACGCTCACAGCCTCCCCACCTTATATGGGCTGGTTGTGTAACCTGAGAACGGTTACATCTGGCCAGGTGGTGTTGTCTCACCTGGCTCTGGTTACATCCTATCTTGTCTTATGTTTACCTGCCAATTTTTAACCCAATTAAGTTGACGTATAATCCTTTTTTTAGGTATTGGATGAATTATGAATGTAATGCTAAATGCAGTGAATTGTGGCTGTGTGTAGAATGTTGGTGAAATTTCGACGATGAGTTGATGCCAAAAATGTTGCTGTTGTTGAATTTTGGACAATGTTAGTTGACAAAAATGCTGTTCTTACTTATTCCCCGTGTACACAAAAAAGAGGAACATGGAGTGTATGGTAAAAACACCTCCAACCATGATATCTAACATCTGATATGCAGCCTCTGTTTAATAAATCACCTCTGATTGACAGGTTGCTTAAATAAATCACCCTTCAATTAACAAGTCATCAAATTAACTTGACAAGTATTTTTGCCATAGAGCTAAAGTGCAATGTACAAAAAGCGCACAAACACCATTTAGGAGAAATTTCGCAACCCTCACCCACCCCTTTCTCCCAAAATGGCCCAACTACCTTATCAATGCCAATATCCCATCAATTGATTTGTGTGGATCAAATGACATGTTGACATATGACACCTGCTCTTGCTCTTCCTACAGTAAACAAATGTCCAATCCTCAGTCAACAAATGTCCAATCCTCAGTCAACAAATGTCCAATCCTCAGTCAACAAATGTCCAATCCTCAGTCAACAAATGTCCAATCCTCAGTCAACAAATGTCCAATCCTCAGTCAACAAATGTCCAATCCTCAGTCAACAAATGTCCAATCCTCAGTCAACAAATGTCCAATCCTCAGTCAACAAATGTCCAATCCTCAGTCAACAAATGTCCAATCTTTGGTCAACAAATGTCCAATCCTCGGTCAACAAATGTCCAATCCTCGGTCAACAAATGTCCAATCCTCAGTCAACAAATGTCCAATCCTCAGTCAACAAATGTCCAATCCTCAGTCAACAAATGTCCAATCCTCAGTCAACAAATGTCCAATCATCAGTCAACAAATGTCCAATCCTCAGTCAACAAATGTCCAATCCTCAGTCAACAAATGTCCAATCCTCAGTCAACAAATGTCCAATCCTCAGTCAACAAATGTCCAATCCTCAGTCAACAAATGTCCAATCCTCAGTCAACAAATGTCCAATCCTCAGTCAACAAATGTCCAATCCTCGGTCAACAAATGTCCAATCCTCGGTCAACAAATGTCCAATCCTCAGTCAACAAATGTCCAATCCTCAGTCAACAAATGTCCAATCCTCGGTCAACAAATGTCCAATCCTCGGTCAACAAATGTCCAATCTTCGGCAACAAATGTCCAATCCTCAGTCAACAAATGTTCAATCCTCAGTCAACAAATGTCCAATCCTCGATCATCAATCCTCGGTCAACAAATGTCCAATCCTCGATCAACAATCCTCGGTCAACAAATGTCCAATCCTCGATCAACAATCCTCGGTCAACAAATCTCCCAGCATCACCAGGTACATGAGCTGTTGTTAGACAGGTGATATATATTTGTATTTACTCGCGATGTCACTGTTTAAACAGATGGAAACTTGACCTTCGACCCATAAGAAAATTGTCTTCGATATTTTTCTGTATTTAAAATGTATATTGCATGCTCATCAGGTTTTGAAAGAGATCGGTTCGTTAGAAGTAGAAGGAATTTAGTTCGTAAGTTGCGTCCCACAAGGCAAAAGTGTGGACGAGGAATTAAGTTTAAAAAAAAAGCTTGTAAATGATGAAAGCCTGTAAAATGGCGAATAATTAATATATGTATCAATTATTTCGATATTTTTTCTCGTAGATATTGATGAATGAACTGTGTTGTAAAGTTGATAGTCCAAACGGCAAATCTAAAATTTGTTCCATCGTCGTAATGAGCAAGTCATTTATGTTAAGATAGAAAGTTGTTACTATAGCTATTAAAATAACTTTAACCATTCCCACGTAATGCTAAAGAATTTTTAGCTAGTACAACATGCTTTATGTGGAAGAAGCGTTCAAAAACCTTCTCCAAAAATGTGTCGAGTACTGTATCTGTTCTTCTGTATTTTTATCTTTTGTTTTATGTATCGTACACATTTCGTTAACCGAACATACCCCAATGTGTTACTGTGTAGAACATTAGACTTTATACGTGACATTAAATCTTTCTTCTAACATCAGAACGCCATTGACTGTTGATGCTTGGAAAAAGCCATCATGTACATATATGTGGTACGTTTATGAGGTATGGGCATATGTTGCATTATATAGTACGTGTATGTCTTACACGTACTATATAATGCTATGAGCATTCGTTGCATGTATATAGTACGTGTATGTCTTAACTGTATGTGGTATGGGCATATGGTACTTGCAATACCCTTTGTTTTAGATACTAGCTAAAAGTAATCTTTAACCACTAGACGGTCCCTCTCAAGATACTAAATAAAAGTAAACAAGTTAACGAGAACACCACATTTCACAAAAACAAACGTGAAAGCTAGGGGAAATAATCGAAATAATACAATTACTAGGGGAAATAATCCATATAATGTTACTTTTATATGTTCAGCAAGAGTCTTACCCTTGTTTAGATGCCAATCTTGGTGATGTAGTTCTATTTCATTGAGTATAATTTATATCACCCTATTGAAAAGATTGAAAACCTAATAAGAAAAATGGAATTACTTTCTAGTAATTTAAAAGCGTACTTTGAAAGAAGTCAAACTTGGTCAGGTTGTTTTCAGTAAGATATTGACAAATTTGGCGGGGGGGGGGGGGGGGGGAATGGGTGGGGTTAAGATGGAAACCTTGTATGGTATTGGAGAAAAATTAGTGCTCATGCTTTTCGTATTTCTATATCAGGGGAGACCATCGTTATTTCGAATTATAATATTCTTTATTAATATTTGTTACGTCCCTTTTGAGGACGGCACGTCCTTTTTCATAAACAATAGATTTATTTATTTATTTATTTATTTATTTATTTTTATTTTGTTGAGATTTCAGATATGTACGTCACCTGTATCTGTGTGTCTATTAAATTTATGTGTCTGCTAGATCTATGAGTCGTAATTTTTGTGGTCATTCACTAAACAGAGGCTAAAACTTACGTGATCATCCCAATAGTCCAGTTGGTGTCTGTGTGTGATCACGTGATCTGTTTCAGAGAGGCCGGGAATACTTGTCAACATCATGGGTCGGGACCGAGGGTCAGGTCGGGTCGATGGGGTCTCGTTGATGGGGTCACGAGTAAAGTCTCAGGTTTTAGGACTACAGTTTGTCTACTACACATCTTTTTCACTACACACCATTCACCCATCTATACATCCCTATGCTATAACTGACTTCTTGCGAGACAAACGATTTTTTTATTCACTACAAACCATACACAAATCTACACACCTCTGTTATATCTGACTTCTTGCGAGACAAACAATTTTTTTATTCACTACAAACCATACACAAATCTACACACCTCTATGTTATATCTGACTTCTTGCGAGACAAACAATTTTTTTATTCACTACAAACCATACACAAATCTACACACCTCTGTTATATCTGACTTCTTGCGAGACAAACAATTTTTTAATGCGACAAGAACTGTGTAAAGTCATAAATCAACGGCAGTTAGTTGGGCTTTTATTGCTTCCATCTTTGCTATCCATTCGTATATATAGAGGGGAAGGGAGGGAGGCATGGCAAAACAGGATTTAGATGAACTGTGGTGAGGGTGGAGATCGGAGGGGGGGGGGGGTGGAGATACCAGAAATAAACATGATAAAAGACTCTATGAAAACGTACCGTATAATCAGACACGCTTGAGTGAGTTTCAAAACATTTTTTTGACAGCCAAAGAAATTATTTGTGTTGCTTGTATGCTTTAAAATCGTGGCGTAATTTTATTCGAGCCATCTAATATCGAGATTAGAGTCTCAAGAGGATTTGTTGCACATAAAAAATAGGATCTGTGCTTAATATTTCGTCTGACAGGACGTGTCAAGAGCAGTAATTATATATATATATATATATATATATATATATATATATATATATATATATATATATATATATATATATATATATATATATATATATATATATATATATATATATATATATATATATATATATATATATATATATATATATATACCTACATATATATCCCGACATATATATCCATACATATATATCCCTATATATATATATATATATATATATATATATATATATATATATATGTATATATATAAGTATATATATATATATTTTTATTTATTTATATATATATATATATATATATATATATATATATATATATATATATATATATATATATATATATATATATATATATATATATATATTTCCCTATATATGTATCTCTATCAAAGTAATCAAAGTGTCGTATCTATGTCATCAGTTTCTAAAACTAGATATAGGACCAAAACACCTCGACCTAGCTAACCTACTAGACAGCAATCCGCCGAACCAGTTGTTAAACTAGTGTACCTACGCAATGACTTCTAGGTCATGTGACTTCTACTGTCAGCAATTTCTCTTCTAAGATAGATGTTTACATTGGAAAAACCCAATAGTTAAATAAGGAATTTGATCCAGCTTATGTAAGGGACACTACTCTGTTGAAATGACTTCACTCCCCTACTTTATGTGAACGCTTTTTTTTGTTCGTTTTGTTTTGGTATTTGTTGTTTTGTTAGTTTTTTGTTAATTTAATTTATGTCTTGTGGGGGGGGGGGGGGGGGGTATTAAATATGATTCTGTTTTGATTATAGATAAAACTAATGTTATTTAAATCGTGCGTATTAATTCATTTGTGATTAATAAGTAAAACGCATGACAAGGGCAGTGAGAGAACTGTCAGTATGACATTAAAGTAAGACAAGCGATATGATAAGACACTCAGACATGATATGTAAACACGGAGAGAGAAACTGCAGTATAAAAGTTACATTTGTAAACACACAAATCGATTAAAACGTTAAACACTTAAACACAAACGCCAACCCTCTCCGACTTCGACAGGTCCTTATCGTGATAACAAAACAAACAGTTCTAGAATTAAACTGCAGTCAATCTTGTATTCAATGTAAAGCTGCGTCATCTCTAGCCAACAGAGGCTGGGATAAAATACAATTTAAATACCGACTACAAGCAGAGGCGTCGCGAGGGGGGGGGGGCGGACCGCACTTGTTTACACCAATGGGGGGGGGGGTGACAGGAAGGCAAAAATAGCAATATATATATATATAGATTCCAGTTAAATAAATGATTGATTAGAGTTAAAAAGTCCTTTTAATTAAGAACGAAATAGACAAATCCCGACAAGGGCTGAGGGGGGGGGGGGGGGGTTACACCATGACGTAAACCTGCTATAGAAAACTATACTACATCCAGCTGTATTTAAAACCGACTATAGATGAGCATCGATAGTATTGTCTGTGCACAGTTTTAAAACTATCATGGGGTGGAAAAAAGGGGGGGGGGGGGTGGGGTGAACCCAACTAAACGTTGTAAAATTTGCCTGGAGAAAAAGGTTTTCTAGAGAATTGTTTTAACTAGCCCGTCAATCCACGTCTGGGGTGGGGTGTATAAAGATATATATATATATATATATATATATATATATATATATATATATATATATATATATATATATATATTATATATATATATATATTCGCACGGGGGGATGACACCATTAGTTGCCGCACCGGGTGACACCCAACCTAGCGACGCCACTGACTACAAGGACTGGGTATAGACGGTGTTGAGTTAAAATCGTTTCACCGGTTAATCTGACCGTGTTACTGAGATGGACATGCGCGGCAATGTTAGCAAGACACCGTGACGGCCATACTGTAAGGCAGGTAAGTCAGGAAAGTCAGGAAAGTCAGGACTTAGTGGTGTGGCCCTGACACAACTTGGGTACTTGGGTTTAGTGTAAACTCGATTGATCGTGCACACAGCTCAGGAGATTAGTGAACAAAGGGAGACTCGATCAAAGGGGGAAAAAACGGATTTACTTTTGTGGTTCTGTTCAGTGGAGGGAACATGAAAAGAAATGCCTCATCCCAAAAACAAAACAAAAAAGTGATTTAAATTTAAAACCCTTATATATATGTGTGTGTATGTGTGTGCGTGCGTGTGTGTGCGTGCGTGTGCGTGTGTG